>NC_092722.1:39248502-39275950 GCF_047496885.1 Scyliorhinus torazame
TCCAAAAATACAATCCAACATACAATTACCTATAACAACTACCTATACATATTATACATATACAATAACATCTCTGAGAGTCCGTTCGATTCCATCCACCCCCCCCCCGGGTTGCTGCTGTTGTCTACTTCTTTTCCATTCCCTCTATCTTTCTGTGAGGTAATCGACGAACGGTTGCCACCGCCTGGTGAACCCCTGAGCCGAACCCCTTAACACAAACTTAATCCGTTCTAACTTTATAAACCCTGCCATGTCGTTTATCCAGGTCTCCACCCCCGGGGGTTTGGCTTCCTTCCACATTAACAATATCCTGCGCCGGGCTACAAGGGACGCAAAGGCCAACACGTCAGCCTCTCTCGCCTCCTGCACTCCCGGCTCTTCTGCAACCCCAAATATAGCCAACCCCCAGCTTGGTTCGACCCGGACCCCCACCACCTTCGAAAGCACCTTTGCCAACCCCACCCAGAACCCCTGTAGTGCCGAGCATGACCAGAACATGTGGGTGTGATTCGCTGGGCCTCTCGAGCATCTCGCACACCTATCCTCTACCCAAGAAAATTTACTGAGCCGTGCACCAGTCATATGCGCCCTATGTAACACCTTAAATTGTATCAGGCTTAGCCTGGCACACGAGGACGATGTGTTTACCCTACGTAGGGTATCAGCCCGCAGCCCCTCCTCAATCTCCTCCCCCAGCTCCCCTTCCCACTTCCCTTTCCGCTCATCCACCATGATCTCCCCTTCGTCCCTCATTTCCCTGTATATGTCCGACTCCTTACCATCCCCCACCCATGTCTCTGAGATCACTCTATCCTGCACCTCCTGCGTCGGGAGCTGCGGGAATTCCCTCACCTGTTGCCTCGCGAAAGCCCTCAATTGCATGTACCGAAATGCATTCCCTTGAGGCAACCCATATTTTTCCGTCAGCGCTCCCAGACTCGCAAACGTCCCATCTACAAACAGATCTCTCAGTTGTACTACCCCAGCTCTTTGCCATGCTCCAAATCCCCCATCCATTCTCCCCGGAACGAACCTATGATTGTTTATTATCGGGGACCGCACCGAAGCTCCCGTCCTTCCCCTATGCCGTCTCCACTGCCCCCAAATTTTCAATGTAGCCACCACCACCGGGCTTGTGGTGTATTTCTTTGGTGAGAATGGCAACGGCGCCTTCACCATTGCTTGTAGGCTAGTCCCCCTGCAGGATGCCCTCTCCAATCTCTTCCACGCCGCTCCCTCCCCTTCTCCCATCCACTTACACACCATTGAAACATTGGCGGCCCAGTAGTACTCACTTAGGCTTGGTAGTGCCAGCCCCCCCCCTGTCCCTACTACGCTGCAAGAATCCCCTCCTCACTCTCGGGGTCTTCCCAGCCCACACAAAACTCATAATACTCTTCTCGATTCTTTTTTAAAAAGCCTTAGTGCTCACCACCGGGAGGCACTGAAACACAAAAAGGAATCTCGGGAGGACCACCATTTTAACCGCCTGCACCCTACCTGACAATGACAGGGACACCGTGTCCCATCTCTTAAAGTCCTCCTCCATCTGTTCCACCAACCGCATTAAATTAAGCCTGTGTAATGTACCCCAATTCTTGGCTATCTGGATCCCCAAGTACCGGAAGTCCCTTGTTACCTTCCTCAACGGTAAATCCTCTATCTCTCTGCTCTGCTCCCCTGGATGCACCACAAACAACTCACTTTTCCCCATGTTCAGTTTGTACCCTGAAAAATCCCCAAACTCCCCAAGTATCCGCATTATCTCCGGCATCCCCTCCGCCGGGTCCGCCACATATAGCAACAAATCATCCGCATACAGAGATACCCGGTGTCCCCCCCCCCCCCCCGCCGCCGTGCAAACAATAACGGGGACAGAGGACATCCCTGCCTCGTCCCTCTATGGAGCCGAAAATAGTCAGACCCCCGTCCATTCGGGACCACGCTCGCCATCGGGGCCCTATACAGCAACTGTACCACCTAATATACCCATCCCCAAAACCAAATCTCCTCAACACCTCCCACAAATAATCCCACTCCACTCTATCAAATGCTTTCTCGGCATCCATCGCCACCACTATCTCCGCTTCCCCCTCTGGTGAGGGCATCATCATTACCCCTAGCAGCCTCCTTATATTTGTATTCAGCTGTCTCCCCTTCACAAACCCAGTTTGGTCCTCATGAACCACCCCCGGGACACAATCCTCTATCCTCATTGCCATTACCTTGGCCAGAATCTTAGCGTCCACATTCAGGAGGGAAATAGGCCTGTAGGACCCGCATTGCAGCGGGTCTTTTTCCTTCTTTAGGAGGAGCGATATCGTTGCCTCTGACATAGTCGGGGGCAACTGCCCCCTTTCCCTCGCCTCATTAAAGGTTCTCATCAGTAGCGGGGCCAGCAAGTCCATATATTGCCTATAGAATTCAACTGGGAATCCGTCTGGTCCCGGGGCCTTCCCGCCTGCATACTCCCAATCCCTTTCACCACTTCCTCCGTCTCAATCTGTGCTCCCAGTCCCACCCTCTCCTGCTCCTCCACCGTGGGAAATTCCAGCTGATCCAGAAAGCACATCATTCTCTCCTTCCCATCCGGGGGCTGAGCTTCATATAATCTTTCATAAAATGCCTTGAACACTCCATTCACTCTCTCCGCTCCCCGCTCCATCTCTCCCTCCTCATCTCTCACCCCCCCTATCTCCTTCGCTGCTCCACTTTTCCTCAGTTGGTGGGCCAGCAACCTGCTCGCCTTCTCCCCATATTCGTACTGTACACCCGGTGCCTTCCTCCATTGTGCCTCTGCATTACCCGTAGTCAAAAAGTCAAATTCTACATGTAGCCTTTGCCTTTCTCTGTACAGTCCCTCCTCCGGTGCCTCCGCATATTGTCTGTCCACCCTCAGCAGTTCTTTCAACAACCGCTCCCTTTCCCTACCCTCCTGCTTTCCTTTATGTGCCCTAATAGATATCAGCTCTCCTCTAACCACTGCCTTCAGCGCCTCCCAGACCACTCCCACCTGTACCTCCCCATTATCATTGAGTTCCAAGTACCTTTAAATACACCCCCTCACCCTTTTTTTAAATAATATATTTTATTGAAAATTTTTGGTCAACCAACACAGTACATTGTGCATCCTTTACACAACATTGTAACAACACAAATAACAATGACCTATTTTATAAACAGAAAATGAATAAATAACAAAAATGAAAACTAACCCTAATTGGCAACTGCCTTATCACAAGTAACACTCTCCAAAAATATAATTTAACAGTCCAATATATAATTATCTGTAGCAACGACCTATACATATTATACAGTATATATTAACAACCCTGAGAGTCCTTCTGGCTCCTCCTCCCCCCCCCCCCCCCCCCCCCCCCCGATCCTGGGCTGCTGCTGCTGCCTTCTTTTTTCCATTCCATCTATCTTTCTGCGAGGTATTCGACGAACGGTTGCCACCGCCTGGTGAACCCTTGAGCCGACCCCCTCAGAACGAACTTAATCCGCTCTAGCTTTATAAACCCTGCCATGTCATTTATCCAGGTCTCCACCCCCGGGGGCTTGGCTTCTTTCCACATTAGCAATATCCTACGCCGGGCTACTAGGGACGCAAAGGCCAAAACATCGGCCTCTCTCGCCTCCTGCACTCCCGGCTCTTGTGCAACCCCAAATATAGCCAACCCCCAGCTTGAGATCACTCTGTCCTGCACCTCGTGTGTCGGGAGCTGCGGGAATTCCCTCACCTGTTGCCTCGCAAAAGCCCTCAGTTGCATATACCTGAATGCATTCCCTTGGGGCAACCCATATTTCTCGGTCAGCGCTCCCAGACTCGCGAACTTCCCATCCACAAACAGATCTTTCAGTTGCGTTATTCCTGCTCTTTGCCACATTCCATATCCCCCATCCATTCCCCCCCGGGGCAAACCTATGGATGTTTCTTATCGGGGACCCCCCCCCCAAGGCTCCAGTCTTTCCCCTATGCCGTCTCCACTGTCCCCAAATCTTCAGTGTAGCCACCACCACGGGCTTGTGGTGTAGTTCCTCGGTGAGAACGGCAATGGGGCTGTCACCATAGCCTGTAGGCTAGTCCCCCTACAGGACGCCCTCTCTAATCTCTTCCACGCCGCTCCCTCCTCCTCTCCCATCCACTTACTCACCATTGAAATATTAGCGGCCCAATAATACTCAGTTAGGCTCGGTAGTGCCAGCCCCCCCCTATCCCTGCTACGCTGTAAGAATCCCTTCCTCACTCTCGGGGTCTTCCCGGCCCACACAAAACCCATGATGCTCTTTTCGATCCTTTTAAAAAAAGCCTTTGTGATCACCACCGGGAGGCACTGAAACACAAAGAGGAATCTCGGGAGGACCACCATCTTAACTGCCTGCACCCTCCCTGCCAGTGACAGGGATACCATATCCCATCTCTTGAAATCCTCCTCCATTTGTTCCACCAACCGCGTTAAATTTAACCTATGCAATGTGCCCCAATTCTTGGCTATCTGGATCCCCAGGTAACGAAAGTCCCTTGTTACCTTCTCAACGGTAGGTCCTCTATTTCTCTACTCTGCTCCCCTGGATGCACCACAAACAACTCACTTTTCCCCATGTTCAATTTATACCCTGAAAAATCCCCAAACTCCCCAAGTATCCGCATTATTTCTGGCATCCCCTCCGACGAGTCCTGCCACATATAGTAACAAATCGTCCGCATACAAAGATACCCGGTGTTCTTCTCCTCCTCCAAGTACTCCCCTCCACTTCTTGGAACCCCTCAACGCTATCGCCAGGGGCTCAATCGCCAGTGCAAACAATAATGGGGACAGAGGGCATCCCTGCCTTGTTCCTCTATGGAGCCGAAAATATGCAGATCCCCGTCCATTCGCGACAACGCTCGCCATCGGGGCCCTATACAACAGCTGCACCCATCTAACATACCCCTCTCCAAAACCAAATCTCCTCAACACCTCCCACAAATAATCCCACTCCACTCTATCAAATGCTTTCTCGGCATCCATCGCCACTACTATCTCCGTTTCCCCCTCTGGTGGGGGCATCATCATTACCCCTAACAGCCTCCGTATATTCGTGTTCAGCTGTCTCCCCTTCACAAACCCAGTTTGGTCCTCGTGGACCACCCCCGGGACACATTCCTCTATTCTCATTGCCATTACCTTGGCCAGGATCTTGGCATCTACATTTAGGAGGGGAATAGGTCTATAGGACCCGCATTGTAGCGGGTCCTTTTCCTTCTTTAAGAGAAGCGATATCGTTGCTTCAGACATAGTCGGGGGCAGTTGTCCCCTTTCCTTTGCCTCATTAAAGGTCCTCGTCAATACCGGGGCGAGCAAGTCCACATATTTTCTATAGAATTCAACTGGGAATCCATCCGGTCCCGGGGCCTTTCCCGCCTGCATGCTCCTAATTCCTTTCACCACTTCTTCTACCTCGATCTGTGCTCCCAGTCCCACCCTTTCCTGCTCTTCCACCTTGGAAATTCCAGCCGATCCAAAAAGCCCATCATTCTCTCCCTCCCATCCGGGGGTTGAGCTTCATATAATTTTTTATAAAATGTCTTGAACACTCCATTCACTCTCTCCGCTCCATCTCTCCTTCCTCATCCCTCACTCCCCCTATTTCCCTCGCTGCTCCCCTTTTCCTCAATTGGTGTGCCAGCAACCTGCTCGCCTTCTCCCCATATTCGTACTGTACACCCTGTGCCTTCCTCCATTGTGCCTCTGCAGTGCCCGTAGTCAGCAAGTCAAATTCTACATGTAGCCTTTGCCTTTCCCTGTACAGTCCCTCCTCCGGTGCTACCGCATATTGTCTGTCCACCCTCAAGTTCTTGCAGCAACCGCTCCCGTTCCTTACTCTCCTGCTTCCCTTTATGTGCCCTTATTGATATCAGCTCCCCTCTAACCACCGCCTTCAGCGCCTCCCAGACCACTCCCACCTGGACCTCCCCATTATCATTGAGTTCCAAGTACTTTTCAATGCACCCCCTCACCCTTAGACACACCCCCTCATCTGCCATTAGTCCCATGTCCATTCTCCAGGGTGGGCGCCTCCTGTTTCCTCCCCTATCTCCAAGTCCACGCAGTGTGGAGCGTGATCCGAAATAGCTATAGCCGTATACTCCGTTCCCCTCACCTTCAGGAGGGGCCAACAGCTCTTTCTTCATTTCCTTTTTGAGCTCTTCCACACAGCATTTCAAGAACTCTTGTTGTTCAGGGCCCCATATTAAACTGCCACCATCCGACGCCATCTTAGTTTTTGCTTGCCTTCCTTGCCGCTGTCTAAAGGATCCACTGCAATCCGGCCACTTTCTCCTCCTTTTTTCATCCGTATCCAGGGGGGATTCCCTTCTGGTTTACCGCACAGTGTTTTTAGCCGTCAAAATTGCCGTTGGGGCTCCTATCAAGAGCCCAAAAGTCCGTTTCACCGGGAGCTGCCGAAACGTGCGACTCAGCTGGTCATCGCCGCACCCGGAAGTCCCCCCCTCACCCTTAAGCACACCCCCTCATCTGCCAATAATCCCATGACCATTCTCCAGGGTGGACGCTGTTGTTTTTCTTCCCCTATCTCCAGGTCCACCCAATGTGGAGCATGATCCGAAATGGCTATAGCCGTGTACTCCGTCCCCGTCACCTTTGGGATCAGTGCCCTTCCCAGAACAAAAAAGTCTATCCGTGAATACTTTGTGGACAGAGGAGAAAAACGAAACTAGGTCTGTCCACCCTAGGTCTACTAAATCGCCAGGGGTCTACTCCTTCCATCTGCTCCATAAAGTCCTTAAGCACCCTAGCTGCAGCCGGCCTCCTTCCGGTCCTGGACCTCAATCTGTTCAGCCCTGGGTCCAGCACCGTATTAAAATCTCCACCCATTATCAACTTCCCCACTTCTAGGTCCGGGATTCGTCCTAACATACGCCTCAAAGTTGGCATCATCTCAGTTCGGGGCATACACGTTCACTAATACCACCGCCTCCCCTTGCAATTTACCACTCACCATCACGTATCTGCCCCCACTATCCACCACTATAGTCTTAGCCTCAAACGTTACCCGCTTCCCCACTAGTATGGCCACCCCCCTGTTTTTTGCGTCTAGCCCCGAATGAAACACCTGCCCCACCCATCCTTTGCGTAGTCTGACCTGGTCTATCAGCTTCAGATGCGTCTCCTGAAGCATAACCACATCTGCCTTAAATTTCTTTAGGTGTGCGAGTACCTGTGACCTCTTAATCAGCCCGTTCAGCCCTCTCACATTCCACGTGATCAACCGGGTTGGGGGGCTCTTTACCACCCCCCCCCACCCCCTTGACGACTAGCCATTTCCTTTTCCAATCCAGCTCCTCACCCCGGTTCCCACGTAGCCGTATCTCCCCCAAGCGGCACCCCCCCACCCCGACCACCCCCCCCATACCAGCTCCCCCTTCTCCCCAGCAGCAGCCCAGTTAACCCCCCCCCCCCCCGCCAAATCCCAAACTAGCGTAATTGCACCCCCCATGTTGCTCCCAGAAGTCAGCAAACTCTGGCCGACCTCGGCTTCCCCCCGTGACCTCGGCTCACACTGTGCAATGCCCCCTCCTTCCTGCTTCCCTGTTCCCACCGTGATTACCATAGCGCGGGAACAAAGCCCGCGCTTCCCTTTTGGCCCCGCCCCCAATGGCCGGCGCCCTCAGCTCCTCATCCTCCCTCCCCCACGACATGGGGAAAGAGAGAAAAGTTACAGGGTCGCAGGATTAACAACTTGGGAAGTCATCTCTTCCCTCTTTTCCCCCCCTTCATCCCACATATTCACCCCCCCACTTTGTCCCAAACGTTCTTTTTGTGGCCCGCTCAGTTTCTCCTCGACAATAAATGTCCACGCCTCATCTGCCGTTTCGAAGTAGTGGTGTTTCCCTTGATGTGTGACCCACAGTCTTGCCGGTTGCAGCATTCTAAATTTAATCTTCCGTTTGTGCAGCACCGCCTTGGCCCGATTAAAGCTTGCCCTCCTTCTCGCCACCTCCGCACTCCAATCTTGATATACGCGGATCACCGCGTTCTCCCACCTACTGCTCAGAGTTTTCTTTGCCCATCTGAGGACCATCTCTCTGTCCTTATATCGGAGAAATCTCACCACTATGGCTCGAGGAATTTCTCCAGCCCTCGGTCTTCGCGCCATAACTCGATAGGCTCCCTCCACCTCCAGCGGACCCGTCAGGGCCTCCGATCCCATTAACGAGTGCAGCATCGTGCTTACATATGCCCCGACGTCCGCCCCTTCTACACCTTCGGGAAGACCAAGAATCCTTAAATTCTTCCTCCTCGCATTATTCTCCAGCACCTCCAGCCTTTCCACACACCTTTTGTGTTGTGCCTCGTGCATCTCCGTTTTCACCACCAGGCCCTGTATGTCGTCCTCATTCTCAGCAGCCTTTGCCTTCACGACCCGAAGCTCCTGTTCCTGGGTCTTTTGCTCCTCCTTTAGCCCCTCAATCGCTTGTAATATCGGGGCCAACAGCTCCTTCGTCATCTCCTTTTTGAGTTCTTCCACGCAACGCCGCAGGAACTCTTGTTGGTCAGGGCCCCATATTAAACTGCCTCCTTCCGACGCCATCTTGCTTTGTGCCTGCCTTCCTGGCCGCTGCTCTAGAGGATCCACCGCAATCCGGCCACCTTCCTCTCTTTTTTCCATCCGTGTCCAGGGGGGATTCCCTTCTGGATTACAGCACAGTGTTTTTTGCCATTAAAATTTCCGTTGGGGCTCCTATCAAGAGCCCAAAAGTCCGTTCCACCGGGAGCTGCCGAAACGTGCGACTTAGCTGGTCATCGCCGCACCCGTAAGTCCAGAAGGGTGCACATTCTGACACCACTCCAGAATTTCATACAGAAGCTAAATTAACTGGTGTGATTGTGGGATGAAAGACATTAAAAAGCTTAATTTTTATTACTCATGGTCTCTTGCCCTGAGGAAATGGCTGTTCCACCCCGTCCTCGAACCACAACAGCTCTTGTGGTGATGGTTCTTCGACTGACACTGTCAGGCAGCGAATGAACAGCGGTATATGTCCAAGTCAAAACGGTCAGTGACTTGGAACTAAGTGTTTCCGGGATCTTGCTGCTTCTTGGGTCGAAGGGCTAGGGTTGGGATGAGCTTTTTGTAGATAAAACATACTTATAGAATTGTCCATGTCATTGAGTAGATTTGGGTGTCATAGCTCCACCGGAATACTTACTTGGTTGGAGGTGGGGACAGATTTACAGCACTGTGTCTGGGATGCTGTCAGGTCGATAGCCTTCGTTATGTCTTTTGCACTCAGCTGCTTCCTAATGTCAGTGCATGTATCAAGCTGGTTCCACACTGCCATCGATGATGATAGGGCCAGCAGGAAAGGAGCCATCCACTATTGTCCATTTGGCAATTTCAGTTGAAGATATTGGCAAACACTTCACTTTTTCCTCTTGCACTGCGCTAGGCTCAGCTAGAAGAGAGGATGGGGATGTTCGCGGAGTCTCCGTCTCCTGTCCATTGTCTAATTGTCTATCTTTCTCCTCAACCAAATATGCTAGAACCTTTGCTTTTATCCATTGGTCATGGTCTCACTTAGCGCTTTTCTTTCCTTCCTGCTTTTTGCATTGGACGCACATTGTGCCCTGTACTGTATCTTCACTATGTTCAAACCTTATTCTAAGGCATGCCTCGAGTCACTCCTGGCATGTCCCTCTCCAATGACCATTGAACCAGAGCTGAACTCTCACTTTGAGGGAGTGCTGCATTTTTGTTATTCACTTTGTTTGAGCGAGACATGAATCTACACGAGTGTACGTAAAAATATTCCTGTGACGCACTTGAAGAGAAGCAAAAGGTTCTCCTCGTGTCTCAGCCAACTCTCAGCCATCAATCAACAAAGGCCGATTGTTCATCTTGTTGTTTATGTGATCTTGCTATGCGCAAATCAATTGCTTATCTTCCCTATAAAACGAATGACTACACGTTCAAAGTAATTCGCTGGTTATATAATGCTTTGAAACATCTGTATGCAAGCGGTTATCAAAATTCAAGTCCTTTTTGACCCTCGTACCTGTGCTCCGGGGACTAACAAATTGCATTTTATGCAAGTTATAGGATAAGTGGGACTAGTTATTTGTTAAAAATGAATCAATACACCAATCCAG
Organism: Scyliorhinus torazame; assembly: GCF_047496885.1. NCBI lineage: Eukaryota > Metazoa > Chordata > Chondrichthyes > Carcharhiniformes > Scyliorhinidae > Scyliorhinus > Scyliorhinus torazame. The sequence goes on from NC_092722.1 coordinate 39,258,660, forward strand.
TTCAGTCCTTATTGTAAAATGAGGCTTTTGAAAACTAGAATTGAGGCTCTCTCGTGTTTCACGAGGTATTTCATCATGCAACAGGAGATTCTCCAATTATAAATTTGTCACAAAAGGTTACCAGACACTTTTGTCTCCTTCATTTTCTCACACACAAGACACCTGCTGCCAAGATTATGACGCAGGAAAAAAGGTGATCTGTATTTCCTCTCCAAAGAAAGCTGTGCATTAATTGCCCACTTAAGGAGCTGAACTGGATCATGGATGGGTCTGCCCTGCCACTGGTACTATCATGGTGGGAGCAGGGATGGGCCAGTTACTGGCAGGCATGCCATCCAGAGCAGTGCCCAAATTTAGGAGTTCACCCATCTGTTGGCCCATAAAGTCAGTCCAGATCAAATATTGGAATATAGGAAACATCGCAACAAACCCTGCTCCCGTTTACCATCGAGGGAACACAGCCACATTTTAATCAAAAGGGAAAACGCTGGAAAATCTCAGCAGGCCTGGCAGCGTCTGTAGGGAGAGAAAAGAGCTAACGTTTCGATGACCCTTTGTCAAAGACACATTTTAATCTTGTACAGCATACAGGACAGAGAAATCAGTTCGTTCTGACTTACTTGTAAACATCAATGCTGAGTTCGGTCCCCAACACATAATTCATCTGGGTGGGCTTCCCACATTCCAGGCGCACAGTTCTTTGCTTGGACATAGCGATGGTTTGTAGCTCTCTACAGAGAAAGAGTCAGCGTTTCAGCTCAGCTGATCTATAGCCACCCACTGTCCTGCTCACAATAACAGCCCAGAGCCACCAGGCTCTTGTGTGTTTTCAAGAGTCAGAAGCTTTTGTAATTGAGTATAATCAGCTGCTGCCCTCATCTCTTTATTCTCCCTGTATACTTATCTAGTTAGTTTACAATTATACAATTTAACAATCTAACGTGAAAGCCATTTCTTTGGTGCAATTGTATGTGAGCAAAGTATCAACAAAAGGGAAACCGTCCCATTCAGCAGGTGCCCATGGAATAAATGCCTAATTTGAATTGTTCATTCTCTTCCGTGTTCAAACACAAATCTCCATTCTGAATTGCTTGTTCATGAAATGCTCACAGTGAATAGTTAACCTGGTAACTAATCCATTGAACCAACTTGTTTTACTTGCTTCAGAGCTGTTTGATTTTAGTTTGAATCTACCCTGCTTTTGGCTCATGTGATGCTTCCTATTCAACACTGAAAACAAAGCATGGTCTTTTACCGTTCCCCGCCTCTGCGCACAATCATTTCAGGAACATTTCAGAGCTCTGTTTGATTTCAGTTTGAATCTACTCGGCTTCTGGCTCATGGGACGCTGCCGTTCAAAACTAAAAACAAAGCTCAGTCTTTAACCGCTCCCTCGCCTCTCCACACAATCATTTCATGAAGCTGTTACAAAAACAAGTCTGATAAAACGCAAGTAACCGCCACCTTATGCTTTCCAAGCTGATTCACATAATCTGGTCTCTAGCACAGGCTAAAGGTACCTGTGTAACTGTACACCTTGACTCCTTGAATGTCAGAGCTCAATATGTTCCTATGTTTGCACAACATCTGCCCAGTGAACGCTGGCTAATTAGGTTGCTGATTCAACATTTGTCCTTCAAAGCCCTTAAGGGACAGGAACCTTACCTGTTCCGACCAACATGTGATGTCAGCCCCACATCATGTGATTATTTTTTTATTAATGTGTTCTGAAGGAGCGTTGCAAGCTACACGGTTGTCATCAATTCTTTCCAGACAGCTAATGGAGGCCAATTAATTCAGCAACAGTCACATCCTGAAAACAATACAACAAAAGATAAGGAGGCGACTAATTTAATTGAAGTAAAAGACCAGTTTGAGGATTGACACAAGGTTCCTGGGAAGGGAAGAGAGGGGGATTAAGGAAATGAAGGATCATTCTCTGGGAGTGCGATTTGCGAGTTTGGAGGAAATGGGCGAGCTATATGCAGGTGCGGGACTTTATCAGGAAGGTCTTCCCGACATTCCCAATTGCGCCTGCCTCCTCATTGATGGAGGAGGTGCTGTCAACGGGGCAATTGGAGAGAGGGGTCTTGGCAATTTACAGGAAGATTTTGGAGGAGAACAGGGTGTCCATGAAGGGGTTAAGTGGGAGGACGAATTGGGGGTGGTGCTGGAAGAGGGTGTGGTGGACTTTGTGTTGCTAAATTCAGGATGGTTGGCGTAGTGTTCACAAAGACCACAAAATAGCTTTAACTTTAACAAAGCTATAAATTTATTAACATTACTAATTTATATTCAACATGTACTCCTAAATAATACAGTTGATAATTAACATATAATCTGCACTCATCTACAACTCTGCACTATTATAAACTATAATCTGCTCTCACTCACTATTTTTCCTTCAGTCTGTACTCTAGCTAACTACTTCACTTCTCTACCCCACAAGGCTTAGCATCAATATCTTCTATACTTGTAACTCTAGCTCCCTCTAGTGGCTGATCTAGACATTTCATTCACACTTGCAGTTCTTACATTTATGATAATACCACAACCCCCTTTCTTTGGAAAAAAAATATTATAAACTTTGTGATGTTTTTCTTTGAACATTATATGAGCTAGCATTAATCCTGATCTTGTTATTTTTACATTAATTTGCAAATAACTGTTACATCACTTTGTTGATAAATGAATCATTATTACAGTCATTGCAAATGTAATCCGTTCTATGGTTTCCTTGTTCTAGTTGATCTTCTCAGTGGTTTCTTCAAAGTATGCAATTTATCTTCCATATTGTCTTGCTGTATTGGTAACAACTAAGGATTAGGAAAGTCAATGACCTTGAAGATGTTATCAATAACCTGTTGAGGTTGAGACGGAACATGATGTTTGATTCGCAACAGTGCTCCTCTATTTCGTTTGAACATAGAACCTTATTCAGTCTGAACTAAGTATGATTTGGGTGTGACTTGTCTTAGAACTTTAGCTATGTGTTGCCATCCACCATCAGGATTTTGTATACGTATGTAATCTTTTAATATCGATAGAGGTTTTGTTTACTTGTCATAGTTCTCTTTTTGTTTCCGTTTTCATAATTTGATGTGGTTGTGTATCTCTTGTTGATCCACATCTGGAATAATTATCTCAGTTAATATGGTGGAAATTTTTCTACCCATTAACATCTGAGCTGGTGATAATCCAGATGACAGTGGTGTTGCTCTGTATGTCAACAGTGCCAAAGGTAAATCTTTGTTACATTAATTGCATTATGGAACAATTTTTTGATTATTCCTACGCCCTTTTCTGCTTTGCCATTTGATTGAGGATGCAATAGGCTTGATGTGATTAAAGTTGTACTTCTCTGCAAACTGTGTCCACTCCCAGCTTGTGAAGCAAGGACCAATGTCAGAGACAACTTGTAATGGTATCCCATGGCGTGCAAAAATGGATTTTGCTGCACGTGATGATTTCGGGGGCTTTTCCCTCAGTCTGGTCTCAGTAAATAAACCAAGTCGGATTTGTAGGTAAAAATCTATTTTATTCCAAGCAGCTTGCAAGCTAGACTCACTCTGATAACAGCAGGACACAACCAGGCTTCCTGAGATTCCCAGAGCAAGTGAGGACAAAAGGACAAAGCATCTTGTTTTCATATACATTCATGTAGCATCAAGTTTCACATACACACGACCAAATAAGGTAACGGTGGCAAATGTAGTTTTCATAGGTTTTCCCCACATTCCTTGACCTGGCCATATAAGGTGATCTTTGCAGTTACTGATCCCAATAGGCTCATCCCACATTCCTTAACCCCGAGGCCCCTTTTACCAGTATCTTTTCCAACAGGCTGACTCGGTAACTACCCATTCCCCACATCATGCCTTGAATCCCACTTGCAGGCTGCACATTTTCCCCAGCATAAGCTAGAGATCTTTACAAAGTCCGCTAACCTAACTCCTTACTCTACTGCAGTAAGAGTTTACTCCTAACTTGGCCTAACTACCCATCATGCTTTAGTACCATGCTTTTCTGTTCATTTACTCATTCCCTCCTTTTATCATTCTATAATAACTACTATTCCGCCTCCTAACCAACATTCCCTTTTGCTACCTGCCGACAATGGGACACCGGTGGTGTTGTGACAGATGCATTGGCTTGACGTCTGGGTTACGCTACTCTACACTGTCGGTCAGTACAAGTGGAGAACAGACATGTTATATTTTCTTTCACCTCTGCCACGGGCATCTCTATTTGTAGAGAAATGTTTGGGTAGGTATTCCCCCTGATGGTCAAAAAGTGTGCTAACAATTCACCAGACCAACAATAGTCCTGTTGCTGTCTCGGTCCAAATTTGGATTTTGGTTTGGCATACAACTTCCAGTATCCATTATAAACATCCCCAATTGTATCGATGTCTGGTCTGAAAGACCGTCCCGCAATTCATTACATTCTGTACATAAGCACCTCATCACATTTTTACAGCCACTGGCTCTCCGTCCGGGTTCCTTCTGGTTTGATGGTCGCCAGTAATGGGATGTAATCTTGGTGATTGGTGATGGGTCGAGTCTATCGGCATCATCCGAGCCATAGCCATCTTACAACACATATTAAGGCATCCAATGATTATACAGTATACAATTATAATAACAGGTATTAGCAATCTATGCATCAGGTAAAACCCCATGACCGAGCTATGAGAGCTGACTCTGAGCTGAATCCTGCTTTAGGGTATATATACCCCTTCTAGTTGTACTGACTAGCAGATATCCCTGATCCTTGTCATTTGTGTGTACATGTTGTGATTTGTAAACTGTGCACGGAAATCAATTGTCAATTCATCCATCTCGCAGACCAGTGTCGATAGATTCTTTGTATTGTTCTTTCCTCAAGTCCAATCACCGTGAACCATAGCTGTCGCTGCTCAGGGAGGTAACACAATAGCTATATCCGTGTGTTCCACTACCTCCAAAGCACCTGACTGCCTTGGGGTAGCAGCACTGTAGAAACTTCCTCATGTCCCATACACAACTCAGCACACAACTCAGTCCATCAGCGACCAAAAGGGTCGTTTGTCCATCACTGGCTGTTTAGAAAGTGCTTTCCATTTCTCATTGGAATGGTAAATCATGATATCATGTACTATCCACTGATTATCTTACTTCATTAATTTCAGAAGCTTCAATCGATCATGTTTCTATTCCTGACTTCCTCACACTAATGTCTAACATTGTACTGAACCATGTAGTCTGCCAGCCCTGGCTTACATGAGACAATAACTCAGTTTTCTTCAAATCCCTTTTTTGTCCATTATCATTTCCCTTGGAGCATGAAGTGTATACTTGCCATTTTTTTTTTTTAATAAAAACTTTGCAATAACTCCACTTGCACATTTCATACAGTCAACTTTTGGGGTTACAACCCAATTGAATCCATACATAACAGTCCCTAACAATTTACAGGACATTTCATCCGTAATAACTATTACACTCTCCAATGCAATATTGTTTGCTGCATTGGTTACAAATTTCCTGCCGTGGCATCAAGCTGCCAAAATTCCTGAACTATTGTCATTTAAAATGCAGGGGTTCCTCGTCAGTCGCTACTGTCTGCCGAGACCCTTAGTAACTTCACCGCGTAGTACGTGCCCTGTGGAGACCGCAGGTCATCCATCAGCTGATGTCCAGGACATGTATCCAGTCAGTGATGTGTGACCGAAGGTTTCACTGTGCAGTAATAACTTAATATTGTGATTTGCTTCTAACCCGTAGTTTTCCTCCGGGCTCTATCATTTAATTCTCTCAAATATGTAGTAGCCAATTGTATCATCAGGTTGCCCAGGTTGCCCCCAATACTGTCTAAAATATCTTCCTCTGGAGCATAGTTCTCATTTTTCGTCTGTATTATTTTTGCTTCATCTGAAAACCAAATGAACAGGTCAAAGGTGGAGAGGACCCTATTTCTTAATTTGTATCTTTCTATTCTTGTTTGGATATTCCAGAAGTGCCCTCTCCAGGACTTCCGGATTTCCGTTGACACCATTCCTTTTATTTTTTAACTGATTTGTTTTCCTGATCATTTACATACATCATACGACTAAGGCCTGTTAGGCCTCCTCCTTCTATCATTGCACCCCTGAGTGAGACTCGAAGAATCTCAAACTCCTCCTCCTTTGCTCTCTCAGTGGTCCAATCAGGTCAAAACTTTCCCTGATACATTTCGGGTATCGCTACTGCTTTTACTTCAATGTCTTTAATTCTGATTATGACAGGACTTTTATGAAAGGTAAGTTCTGAACATGACATTTTCACTTTACCACCTGTCCTATCGATGCTGCTAACAGGTTTCAATTCACTGGCATCCCACTCCACTTCATCACATAATACTAGTAAGTGCAGTAATCCCCTGATACTCACAACCAAAAATTCCTTTTTTTTCCCCCAAAGCCTGTCCATCGTCCGGGGTTTTTAATTTATCCACAGAACCCCTTTCTCCAGGTCTATTTTAATTCATATATTTTCCAAATTTATATCCCGGGTCAATCATTAATTTAGTACAACATTCTTTTTCCCTTGTCCGAGCGGTTTGGGGATATGATCTATCATGTGGCACGGCATCATTGCAGTGATACAGTCTCTAAACACTGTTAGGCTAATTTTACGTCCCCGGGTCACCCCAACATCTCTTAAACCACGTACTCCCTCACTAATTGGTACCACAAGTTTGTCACTTCTCCACAATCCTGCACATCCTTTCACAATCACTTAGTCGTCAGCTAGGTTTTCTCTGCAGTAATTACAATTTGTCATTATCACCCCATCCCATGGTCAAAATCTATCTTGTGGTCACAGACTTCAATCATCAGTGTTGCCTGATGTTTCACAAAACAATCATGACAAAACTGAATTCCCCAAATTTCCCTGGGAGCCGAAGCATTTCCCCATTTCTGTCGTTCGAAATGCAATATCAACTCACCTGAATACTCTGTATCTGCCATTTTCCTAGGTTTCATATGACTACTCCCTGTCCAAACTACTGGGCTACAAAATGTGCTACATCCTTAGCACGATGTTTCATTATGTTCACAATGAATCATTTTAAACTGAGGTCCATTAATAACAGCCCTTGACCTATCATCCCATATTCTCAATTCCTTATTGATTACGTTTCTTCGTTTGCTGCCGATAGGTTGCCTCTGGATTATAATAATCCCTCTGTTATTATTTAATTGGGTCAGATGTTTTAGTTCTGATACAATTTATTTTGTTCCAGGTGCCATGTTTCTCTAATTCAACTTCCCCCGTGCTGCTATCAGCTTTGATTAAAAAGTACAAATTACTTTTGCTGCTCCTAGGAAAAGGAGGGCCTGCATACTCTAATGACAATTCTTCCATCGGCGTCTCAGTTTTTATGCTCCCTTATGTTTTATTCCCTTTCTGTCCCCCACAGGCCATACACGTTTCCTCCTAACTGCAGCTAAACGTTGTCTCCAATAGGTTATTTTAATTCCTAATTTTCCAACTCCCTTGCCACTACACTGTTACCGCCATGCCCTGTGGCTTCATGTATTTGCTTAATCACCATTTGAAGGACAGCCTCTGTGTTCCCAAGATTAACGTTCTAAATCTGGCTAATTCATCCACTTCCTGATTTTCCTTACACAGTTCCCCAGTTTCTTTTGTGTGTGATTTCTGATGAATAGTCTGTATTTCCATAGCTATCAAAACTTTATCTATCTTTTCCCATTGTTCTTTTTGTTCTAGAAGTTTATTTCTACCGTTTGTCCAACCATTTAGTTTCAAAACTCCAGTCCTTGCTGCACAAAAAAAACTGTCTTGTCACCATGCCTCTAACCCTTCTCCCCTGTTCCTCCACCATTTTCTTTCCTGAATTTTTAAAAAATGGATGCCCATCTGGCTTGTTCTTCATCCTCCTTAACTTTACTACCATCAGTATATACCACCCAAGCATTTACCAACTCTGTTCTGCTAACTGATTTATCAAGTTTCTGTCCCTTTTAGGGCAGCACAGTGATGCAGTGGTTAGCACTGCAGTCTCACGGCGCCGAGGTCCTAGGTTCTATCCCGGCTCTGGGTCACTGTCCGTGTGGAGTTTGCACATTCTCCCCGTGTTTGCGTGGGTTTCGCCCCCACAACCCAAAGATGTGCAAGGTAGGTGGATTGAACACGCTAAATTGCCCCTTAATTGGAAAAAATTAATTGGGTACTCTAAATTTATGTTTAAAAAAGTTTCTGTCCCTTTTTAATGCTATGAATAAACATTAAGGCAGAGTTTAAAAGAATGGTTTCCCATCTTTCCCATCGAGCTGTATTCACGCCTTGCTGGCAACCCTGTCTCTTGGTTAACTCTGTCAATTCTAAAAATTCTGTTGTGACATAAACTTTCTTCCCGGCTGATAAATTTTCAATCTCTGCTATTCTTTTTGTTATGGCTGCCAGACATTTTGCGATGTCTGAAAACTTTTGTTCACCCCTTGGCCAATTTCCTGTCAATGTTTGATAGGTGCCTGAGTACTATGGTTAGCAAGCACCATACCATATCCATTTGCATACAGATCGAATTTAATGCTCAAATAGTCCTCTTCATGTCTCTCCTCTAATGGCCCTGATGTTGCTACAGCTGTTTTTAACTGGTCCAAACTCCTCTGGGCCTCACTGTCCACTGAAAATCTGCCTACTACTTGTTCCAATGTAGTTTGTGGATTTATTAAATATCTCCTATCCTTTTTTTTAGTTCCTTCTTTCAGTGCTTTGTAATTTGCCACCATTCTAAACGTACCATCTGGTTTATTTACTGCTTGAATTGGGCTATTTGTCGAGGTGTATGTGACCTCTTGAATGATCCCCTTGTTGCTCCAATTCCTTGATTGTTATCTCCAGCTCGCTCTTAGCCCCTCGGGGCAAAGGGTACTGTTTTTTTCTGTGCTGTCCTCCATGAATTGTGTGTTTAAATGGTGTGCTAATTAACCCTGTGTCATTCTTCCTATTGCTAGGTTTGCTTTCCTTAATACTTCCTCCATCTTCCCCCAAGCTTCGTCACTTAAAATACTTTTTCTTTCTGTTTCCTTATTTCCTCTACGTTATCAATTGGTTTTAATATCTTAATTTTTATTTCTGCATCTATTTTTATTAAATCTTTCCCTGCCATCAGATTCTCATTTCCTGATACTGCAAGTAATACTCCTAATCTAAGCTCCGGTCCCATATCTTTACTCCCTAAAGCTCCGTCTGCAATGTATTTAATATTCCGAACATTTTGCTTGTTGATGGTCGTATTCGTGTGATCGTCGGGCACTAGGACCCCGTGGAGCTATGCAATTTCAATTTCAACGCATTTCAAAGTGACTTCCTGCACACAGTTCTGACTGCTGCCGAATTCTGTCTTATTCTAGGACCAAGTTAGTTCTGAACATACTGATTTACTGTTCACATTTCTACCTCTTGTTTACAACTTCTAATTGATGTGAACCTCGGTTTTGTAAAATGCAACATTTGAAAACGACAACCACGAAAGAAAATCCACATATCCGTATCAAAAACACACTTTTACCCATCCGTACTAAACACACACACTTTCTCACATATCAAAATTTCCAGACTGCGTTATTCGCCACTACAGTCCAAGAATGTAATTTAACTTAACCAATTGTAATTGTATGGAACTGAATTGTCTCCAGGACATCCCCTCAGCCCTCTTTGACCCTCAGTCGTACCTACTGAAAGTTAATTTTTCTAATCCGTCAGACTGACCTTTGATTTCGTCGAGACAATCTTACCCGACGAGTGATCAAACCTGCAACTGACTGCGAGACAGAGAAAGAACGATGGTCTACTCACACCGGGGGCCCATTTCAACTCTCTCCGTCCAAGGCTGGTTTAATTCTGATTTTGTGGAAAGAACATAGAACATAGAACATAGAAAATACAGCACAGAACAGGCCCTTCGACCCACAATGTTGTGCCGAACCTTTGTCCTAGATTAATCATAGATTATCATTGAATTTACAGTGCAGAAGGAGGCCATTCGGCCCTTTGAGTCTGCACCGGCTCTTGGAAAGAGCACCCTACCCAAACTCAACACCTCCACCCAACACCAAGGGCAATTTGGACATTAAGGGCAATTTATCATTGGCCAATTCACCTAACCCGCACATCTTTGGACTGTGGGAGGAAACCGGAGCACCCGGAGGAAACCCACGCAGACACGGGGAGGACGTGCAGACTCCGCACAGACAGTGACCCAAGCCGGAATCGAACCTGGGATCCTGGAGCTGTGAAGCAATTGTGCTATCCACAATGCTACCGTGCTGCCCTTCAGAACAAATAAATCTACACTATATCATTTTACCGTAATCCATGTACCTACCCAATAGCTGCTTGAAGGTCCCTAATGTTTCTGACTCAACTACTTCCACAGGCAGTGCATTCCATGCCCCCACTACTCTCTGGGTAAAGAACCTACCTCTGATATCCCTCCTATATCTTCCACCTTTCACCTTAAATTTATGTCCCCTTGTAATGGTTTGTTCCACCCGGGGAAAAAGTCTCTGACTGTCTACTCTATCCCCCTGATCATTTTATAAACCTCAATCAAGTCGCCCCTCATCCTTCTCCGTTCTAATGAGAAAAGGCCTAGCACCCTCAACCTTTCCTCGTAAGACCTACTCTCTATTCCAGGCAACATCCTGGTAAATCTTCTTTGCACCTTTTCCAAAGCTTCCACATCCTTCCTAAAATGAGGCGACCAAAACTGTACACAGTACTCCAAATGTGGCCTTACCAAAGTTTTGTACAGCTGCATCATCACCTCACGGCTCTTAAATTCAATCCCTCTGTTAATGAACGCGAGCACACCATAGGCCTTCTTCACAGCTCTATCCACTTGAGTGGCAACTTTCAAAGATGTATGAACATAGACCCCAAGATCTCTCTGCTCCTCCACATTGCCAAGAACTCTACCGTTAACCCTGTATTCCGCATTCATATTTGTCCTTCCAAAATGGACAACCTCACACTTTTCAGGGTTAAACTCCATCTGCCACTTCTCAGCCCAGCTCTGCATCCTATCTATGTCTCTTTGCAGCCGACAACAGCCCTCCTTACTATCCACAACTCCACCAATCTTCGTATCGTCTGCAAATTCACTGACCCACCCTTCAACTCCCTCATCCAAGTCATTAATGAAAATCACAAACAGCAGAGGACCCAGAACTGATCTCTGCGGTACGCCACTGGTAACTGGGATCCAGGCTGAATATTTGCCATCCACCACCACTCTCTGACTTCTATCGGTTAGCCAGTTCGTTATCCAACTGGCCAAATTTCCCACTATCCCATGCCTCCTTACTTTCTGCATAAGCCTACCATGGGGAACTTTATCAAATGCCTTACTAAAATCCATGTACACTACATCCACTGCTTTACCTTCATCCACATGCTTGGTCACCTCCTCAAAGAATTCAATAAGACTTGTAAGGCAAGACCTACCCCTCACAAATCCGTGCTGACTATCCCTAATCAAGCAGTGTCTTTCCGGATGCTCAGAAATCCTATCCTTCGGTACCCTTTCCATTACTTTGCCTACCACTGAGGTAAGACTAACTGGCCTGTAATTCCCAGGGTTATCCCTAGTCCCTTTTTTGAACAGGGGCACGACATTCGCCACTCTCCAACCCCCTGGTACCACCCCTGTTGACAGTGAGGACGAAAAGGTAATTGCCAACGGCTCTGCAATTTCATCTCTTGCTTCCCATAGAATCCTTGGATATATCCCGTCAGGCCCAGCGGACTTGTCTATCCTCAAGTTTTTCAAAATGCCCAACACATCTTCCTCCCTAACAAGTATTTCCTCGAGCTTACCAATCTGTTTCACACTGTCCTCTCCAACAATATTGCCCCTCTCATTTGTAAATACAGAAGAAAAGTACTCGTTCAAGACCTCTCCTATCTCTTCAGACTCAATACACAATCTCCCGCTACTGTCCTTGATCGGACCTACCCTCGCTCTAGTCATTCTCATATTTCTCACATATGTGTAAAAGGCCTTGGGGTTTTCCTTGATCCTCCCTGCCAAAGATTGTTCATGCCCTCTCTTAGCTCTCCTAATCCCTTTCTTCAGTTCCCTCCTGGCTATCTTGTATCCCTCCAATGCCCAGTCTGAACCTTGTTTCCTCAGCCTTACATAAGTCACCTTTTTCCTCTTAACAAGACATTCAACCTCTCTTGTCAACCATGGTTCCCTCACTCGACCATCTCTTCCCTGCCTGACAGGGACATACATATCAAGGACACGTAGCACCTGTTCCTTGAACAAGTTCCACATTTCACTTGTGTCCTTCCCTGCCAGCCTATGTTCCCAACTTATGCACTTCAATTCTTGTCTGACAACATCGTATTTACCCTTCCCCCAATTGAAAATGCCACCCCCCCACCTCTTTTACCACCCTCCCTAATCTTATTGAAACATCTATAACCAGGGACCTCCAACAACCATTTCTGCCCCTCTTCTATCCAAGTTACCGTGATGGCCACCACATCGTAGTCCCAAGTACCAATCCATGCCTTAAGTTCACCCACCTTATTCCTGATGCTTCTTGCGTTGAAGTATACACACTTCAACCCATCTCCGTGCCTGCAAGTACTCTCCTTTGTCAGTGTTCCCTTCCCCACTGCCTCATTACACGCTTTGACGTCCTGAATATCGGCTACCTTAGTTGCTGGACTACAAATCCGGTTCCCATTCCCCTGCCAAATTAGTTTAAACCCTCCCGAAGAGTACTTAGTCGGGAATTCGCTCTTGAAATCCCACTTCTGACACCAAATGATGATTTCGGGTTTTTCCCTCAGTCTGGTCTCAGTAAATAAACCATGTCGGATTTGTAGGTAAAAATCTATTTTATTCCAAGCAGCTTGCAAGCTAGACTCACTCTGATAACAGCAGGACACAACCAGGCTTCCTGAGATTCCCAGAGCAAGTGAGGACAAAGGGACAAAGCATCTTGTTTTCATATACATTCATGTAGCATCAAGTTTCACATACACACGACCAAATAAGGTAACGGTGGCAAATGTAAAGTTTTCATAGCTTTTCCCCACATTCCTTGACCTGGCCATATAAGGTGATCTTTGCAGGTACTGATCCCAATAGGCTCATCCCACATTCCTTGGGCGAGATTCTCCGACCCCCCAGCGGGTCGGAGAATGGCCGTTGGCCGCCGTGAATTCCGCGCCCGCCGAAGTCTCCGAAGGGAGAAAAGTCGGCGGGGCGTCAATGGCGCCGCACATCTCGGAGAATGTCACGGGTCTGCGCAAGGCAATGGATTTTGGGGCTGCCGATATTCTCCCGTCCGGATGGGCGGAAGTCCCGCCGACGTGATGACGGGTCACGTCGGCGTAAATCAAACCACCTTTCAATCGGCGTCAACCAGTGCTCAAGGTTTACGCCGACCAGCGTGGAGGTGGGTGACGGCCTGGGGGGTTGGCCGCTGGAGAGGCGATGGCGTGGCCGCAGTCTGAATGTGTGGCGGAGAGGTGTGTGTAGGGTTTTGTGTGTGTGTGTGTGTGTGCGGCGGGGGGGGGGGGGGGGGTGGGGGGTGGTTAGAGTGGGCTGGGCTCCGGGGGGAGTGCCGGGAGGGGGATGGGGTCCGTGCCGGGGAGGGGGATGGGGTCCGTGCCGGGGAGGGGATGGGGTCCGTGCCGGGGAGGGGGATGGGGTCCGTGCCGGGGAGGGGGATGGGGTCCGTGCCGGGAGGGGGATGGGGTCCGTGCCGGGGAGGGGGATGGGGTCCGTGCCGGGGGATGGGGTCCGTGCCGGGGAGGGGGATGGGGTCCGTGTCGGGGAGGGGGATGGGGTCCGTGCCGGGGAGGGGGATGGGGTCGGGCTGGGAGGGGGATGGGGTCCGTGCCGGGGTGGGGGATGGGGTCCGTGCCGGGGAGGGGGATGGGGTCCGTGCCGGGGAGGAGGATGGGGTCCGTGCCGGGGAGGGGGATGGGGGTGAGGGTCCGTGCCGGGGAGGGGAGTGGGGTCCGTGCCAGGGAGGGGGGTGGGGTCCGTGCCGGGGTGGGGGATGGGGTCCGTGCCGGGGAGGGGGATGGGGTCCGTGCCGGGGAGGGGGATGGGGTCCGTGCCGGGGAGGGGGAGGGGGATGGGGTCCGTGCCGGGGAGGGGGATGGGGTCCGTGCCGGGGAGGGATATGGGGGTGGGGGGTCCGTGCCGGGGAGGGGGGATGGGGGGGGTCCGTGCCGGGAAGGGTGATGGGGGGGTCCGTGCCGGGGAGGGGGATGGGGGGGGGTCCGTGCCGGGGAGGGGGATGGGGTCCGTGCCGGGGAGGGGGATGGGGTCCGTGCCGGGGAGGGGGATGAGGGGGCGTCCGTGCTGGGGAGGGGGATGGGGGGGCGTCCGTGCCGGGGAGGGGGATGGGGTCCATGCCGGGGAGGGGGATGGGGTCCGTGCCGGGGAGGGGGATGGGGTCCGTGCCGGGGAGGGGGATGGGGTCCGGGGAGGGGGTTGGGGGGGGGTCCATGCCGGGGTGGGGGGGGTCCGTGCCGGGGAGGGGGATGGGGGGGGGGGTCCGTGCCGGGGAGGGGGATGGGGTCCGTGCCGGGGAGGGGGATGGGGTCCGTGCCAGGGAGGAGGATGAGGGGGCGTCCGTGCTGGGGAGGGGGATGGGGGGGCGTCCGTGCCGGGGAGGGGGATGGGGTCCGTGCCGGGGAGGGGGATGGGGTCCGTGCCGGTGAGGGGGATGGGGTCCAGGGAGGGGGTTGGGGGGGGTCCATGCCGGGGTGGGGGGGGTCCGTGCCGGGGAGGGGGATGGGGGGGGTCCGTGCCGGGGAGGGGGAGGGGGATAGGGGGGTCCGTGCCGGGGAGGGGGATGGGGTCCGTGCCTGGAAGGGGGATGGGGTCCGTGCCGGGGAAGGGGATGGGGTCCGTGCCGGGGAAGGGGATGGGGTCCGTGCCGGGGTGGGGGATGGGGTCCGTGCCGGGGAGGGGGATGGGGTCCGTGCCGGGGAGGGGGATGGGGTCCGTGCCGGGGAGGGGGAGGGGGATGGGGTCCGTGCCGGGGAGGGGGATGGGGTCCGTGCCGGGGAGGGATATGGGGGTGGGGGGTCCGTGCCGGGGAGGGGGGATGGGGGGGGGGTCCGTGCCGGGAAGGGTGATGGGGGGGTCCGTGCCGGGGAGGGGGATGGGGGGGGGGTCCGTGCCGGGGAGGGGGATGGGGTCCGTGCCGGGGAGGGGGATGGGGTCCGTGCCGGGGAGGGGGATGAGGGGGCGTCCGTGCTGGGGAGGGGGATGGGGGGGCGTCCGTGCCGGGGAGGGGGATGGGGTCCATGCCGGGGAGGGGGATGGGGTCCGTGCCGGGGAGGGGGATGGGGTCCGTGCCGGGGAGGGGGATGGGGTCCGGGGAGGGGGTTGGGGGGGATCCATGCCGGGGTGGGGGGGGTCCGTGCCGGGGAGGGGGATGGGGGGGGGGTCCGTGCCGGGGAGGGGGATGGGGTCCGTGCCGGGGAGGGGGATGGGGTCCGTGCCGGGGAGGAGGATGAGGGGGCGTCCGTGCTGGGGAGCGGGATGGGGGGGCGTCCGTGCCGGGGAGGGGGATGGGGTCCGTGCCGGGGAGGGGGATGGGGTCCGTGCCGGTGAGGGGGATGGGGTCCGGGGAGGGGGTTGGGGGGGGTCCATGCCGGGGTGGGGGGGGTCCGTGCCGGGGAGGGGGATGGGGGGGGTCCGTGCCGGGGAGGGGGAGGGGGATAGGGGGGTCCGTGCCGGGGAGGGGGATGGGGTCCGTGCCTGGAAGGGGGATGGGGTCCGTGCCGGGGAAGGGGATGGGGTCCGTGCCGGGGAAGGGGGGGGGGGTCCGTGCCGGGGAGGGGGATGGGGTCCGTGCCGGGGAGGGGGATGGGGTCCGTGCCGGGGAGGAGGATGAGGGGGCGTCCGTGCTGGGGAGGGGGATGGGGGGGCGTCCGTGCCGGGGAGGGGGATGGGGTCCGTGCCGGGGAGGGGGATGGGGTCCGTGCCGGTGAGGGGGATGGGGTCCAGGGAGGGGGTTGGGGGGGGTCCATGCCGGGGTGGGGGGGGTCCGTGCCGGGGAGGGGGATGGGGGGGGTCCGTGCCGGGGAGGGGGAGGGGGATAGGGGGGTCCGTGCCGGGGAGGGGGATGGGGTCCGTGCCTGGAAGGGGGATGGGGGGGGTCCGTGCCGGGGAAGGGGATGGGGTCCGTGCCGGGGAAGGGGATGGGGTCCGTGCCGGGGAGGGGGATGGGGGGGGTCCGTGCCGGGGAGGGGGATGGGGGTGGTCCGTGCCGGGGAGGGGGATGGGGATGGGGTCCGTGCCGGGGAGGGGGAGGGGGATGGGGTCCGTGCCGGGGAGGGGGATGGGGTCCGTGCCGGGGAGGGATATGGGGGTGGGGGGTCCGTGCCGGGGAGGGGGGGATGGGGGGGGGGTCCGTGCCGGGAAGGGTGATGGGGGGGTCCGTGCCGGGGAGGGGGATGGGGGGGGGGTCCGTGCCGGGGAGGGGGATGGGGTCCGTGCCGGGGAGGGGGATGGGGTCCGTGCCGGGGAGGGGGATGAGGGGGCGTCCGTGCTGGGGAGGGGGATGGGGGGGCGTCCGTGCCGGGGAGGGGGATGGGGTCCATGCCGGGGAGGGGGATGGGGTCCGTGCCGGGGAGGGGGATGGGGTCCGTGCCGGGGAGGGGGATGGGGTCCGGGGAGGGGGTTGGGGGGGATCCATGCCGGGGTGGGGGGGGTCCGTGCCGGGGAGGGGGATGGGGGGGGGTCCGTGCCGGGGAGGGGGATGGGGTCCGTGCCGGGGAGGGGGATGGGGTCCGTGCCGGGGAGGAGGATGAGGGGGCGTCCGTGCTGGGGAGCGGGATGGGGGGGCGTCCGTGCCGGGGAGGGGGATGGGGTCCGTGCCGGGGAGGGGGATGGGGTCCGTGCCGGTGAGGGGGATGGGGTCCGGGGAGGGGGTTGGGGGGGGTCCATGCCGGGGTGGGGGGGGTCCGTGCCGGGGAGGGGGATGGGGGGGGTCCGTGCCGGGGAGGGGGAGGGGGATAGGGGGGTCCGTGCCGGGGAGGGGGATGGGGTCCGTGCCTGGAAGGGGGATGGGGTCCGTGCCGGGGAAGGGGATGGGGTCCGTGCCGGGGAAGGGGATGGGGTCCGTGCCGGGGAGGGGGATGGGGTCCGTGCCGGGGAGGAGGATGGGGTCCTTGCCGGGGAGGGGGATGAGGGGGCGTCCATGCTGGGGAGGGGGATGGGGTGGCGTCCGTGCCGGGGAGGGGGTTGGG